>NC_056741.1:1410458904-1410483904 GCF_019279795.1 Protopterus annectens
CCATCCACCTATTGAGATTCTTCTTGAAGAGATTCAGTGAGGTGCTCTGCCTCACATGAACTGGAATTCTATTCCAGAGCGAAGGGAGCCTCTGGGTTATGAACCTGTCCCTCCAGCAAGTTCTATTTATTTCTGTGCTGAGGTTCAAGTCCCTCGAGCGTGTGGCTCTAAGGGATTTAGATTTACTGAGGTGGAGCATGTCCATTAATTCTGGATTTGACATAGCTTTGTATGTCAGGCATAGATCGCCTCGAAGTAGGCGGTATACAACCGAGTAGAGCTGGAGTTTTTTAAACCGAGCAGCATATGGCATCTGTTTGAGACCCTTGATCCTCTTGGTGAGATACTTTTGGGGTGTCTCTAATTGCTGCAGGTGTCGGGTAAGGTACATCCCAAAAGGGGCATTGTATTCTATGATGGGCCTGATGAGGGATGAATAAAGGGGCACGATTACCTCTCTTGATCTAGATGTGAAACCCTTCGTGATGAAGTGGGCTATGTAGAAGGTCTTTCTAACCACTTTGGCAATGTGGTTTTCAAAGGAGAGATTGCTATCAACTTGGGTCCCCAGGTCCCTAATAACTTTCTCTGTACTTAATGGGTTTCCGCCTATGTGGTAATTTGAGGGCACATTGTTTTTGCCAAAGGGTACGACTATACATTTTTTGGCATTTAGCTGTCATATGTAACAGAGTACTGAAAAACTGTTCACTAAATATTTTTTCACCAAAAGGATGCAACACCACTTTACTGCCATAACCGGCTAAGTGTGAATGTAATTTGTTTCACTTGAGGCAGTGTTATACGTAACACTTTAAAAAGTGTTTATGCTTTAAGCTGGTAAAATACCTTAATCATAGTTTTACTTGATTTTTCCTTGTATTTTAGTGCAGAGGTTACTGGAAGGTACTGACAGGTTAAAAATAAGGAGCAACAAGTCAGCTCATGTAACTACTTCAGATAAGGAAATATAGAGTAATAGAACACTGGATCTTTTATTTTATTTTTATTTCATTTATACTTTGTTGACCAGGTTAGTCCCACTAGGCTAATAGCCTCTTTTCAGGGGTGGCTCGATGTGGTATTTATACTACTAGGGGCAATTTGACAGGGCATTGGGGAACAACTGCTCTTTTCAATAGGTGCCTTGGGATCTTTTACTTCTACCTGAGCTGCCACCACCTCACAAGCATATGCGGCCTTGTTTTAATGTCTTATCCCTTAAAGCAGGCATAGTAGGTAAGGTTTAGCGTTATAAGGAATCAGTGGAAAGTACTGTGCACTTTGAAGAATTGAGAGCCCTTCAACACTTGCTGTGTGCCATGGTTAAGGTATTCATTAAAGCAATAAGTTTATTTAACCAGAAGTAAATGTCTGAGAAGAGGGAGTACAGTGTTGAATGTGATGTGTGGCAGGGTATATGTAGTTAATGTCTTTCAAGAATGCTGGACTTTATTTGCAATGCAGACTGGCTATTTTTGAATTAGTAACATATTAGCCCTTCTAGTCATCTGTCTTCATTTTTAAGGCATTAAAGTTGAATCAGTTAGACTGGGGGCTGATCTTAAGTGTACAAAATGTTGTACCCAAGCTTAAAAGTTTTATTGAGTTACAGTTAACCTGAAGCTAGCAACATTTGATTCCTTCTGTTATAGGGAAAGCTGCATCTTGTAGGCGAAATAATAGCATTCAGAAATGCAATAAAGTGTACTCCAAAGCATTTTATCTTATGCTCAAGAATTATGTAGAATAATCAACAATTCCTCTTTCAGAACTGAACCACAATTAATTTTCTTTATCCAAGAAATGATCTATAATAACCATAATTGGTATAACCTAACATCAATGCTATATAAAAACTTAATCTATATAGTTAATCCAAAACAAAATTTTTGGAACTTTATCACTAAAGGTCACTTAATCTTTCTTCTGAAAGTAAAATTAATTTGTTGTACTCTGTCAAATTGACCTCCAAATTTACAAGCTTGGAAGATTTTTTTTCCTGGAAGTTCCTCCATAGAGCCGTTTACACTACCAATAGGATTGTTAAAATGGGTTCTTCTAAACACTTGGCATGTTGGAGATGTTCACAAAATTGTAATGCTGACTGGATTCACACATTTTTGATTGTAATAAAATTTAAAAAATTCTGGAAGGAGATTGGTAATTTCCTCCAAGCTATTTTTACAGATTCCTTTGTGTTAACTAAATCTCTGATTTTCCTGAATGTTACTGAAACAAATGTTTTGAGCAAGAAGAATTTGTATCTCTTATGGACTATTCTAGCAATTGCTAGAAAATGTATTACAAGAAAATGGAAAACTCCTGCTGAACCCGATATTCAAGAATTTAAGACTTTACTAGAATAAACAATACATTTGGAAATAAAGGTAAAAGAAGCAAGAATCTTCCCTAATAAATGGATCAACAACCCTTGGAAGAAAGTTCTTTCTCTTATTGAGACTCTAAAGATTTCCACAATCTCTTAGTACTAGAAGAAAGTACACAGATATTTTTGTAATTGTGTAACTAATTCTCTCTAAATATCCCCCTTTTTTATATAGGCCATATGTATATATTGTATATAGTTTATTAGAATTATTCGCATTCTAGTAGAATTTACATTTATTGTCTTTTTGAAAATCAATAAAATTTGAATAAAAAAAAAAGAAATTCAATAAAGCTTTGCTGCATCTGTACTGGACACGGATTTGTTCTAGTCGTTGTGGTAAACCCACAGAAGAGGATAATGGTAATTAGGGATGCACTGATTGTTAAGACGTGGGACCTGTATTGTTGGCTAAAAGAGAATGTTAGACTAATTGATTAGTATCCAGTCAGGTTGGATGTTGTTAACTGTAAGTTAACATATTGCTTAGCAGTATAATCCAGTGTTTTCTTAATGTAGAGGAGATTAGATGCATGAGGCATGTCTAGTGAGGCAATGTGTATGCCTAGCCTGTTTTGCTAATATGTACGCCACTGTGGAAATTGCTAGAAAAAAAAAACTAATCAATGTTCTTTATTCTAACCATGTGGTATGATTTTTAAGTTAGTTTAAAATTAAAATGCTTCTTGTATACTCTTTCTCAAGTCATGCAGTTAATGTATTCTTCAGTTTTGTAAAAAAAGTGATAACTTGTGAATACATTTAGAAAGTATATCAATAATTACAATTTGTTGTAGGCAGCAATGGCAGTCATTGAAGAAGCTTTTTAGCCAGAATCTGAAATCTTCAGACAAGGGGACAGTGTTGTGGATGTACTTGAAGGTTTACATTCAAATATACTTAAGCTATTGAGACAAGAAAGTGATTGTAGTCTCATTGGTTAACCTCATGAACCAGATTCAAGTTTGTCTGTTTTGTTACAGAAAGGCATAGAGGAAATTTTAGTAATGAGATCGCAGATTGTTAATAGACATTCATACCCCTTTGTTTTGCTTCATTTAAACTTAAGTTGATCAAATGGGGTGGCCACCATATTTTGCATAATTTTCCCATTGGAGACCTCATTCACTTCATTTGATAATCTTCTATAACCCAACATTAAATATTGTCCCTTATATTTAGGAATAGTAGATCGATACCTGTTTGAGGAACGTGCTGGGTAAAGTGACAGGAAAAGTTTTTGTTGAGTAATGTATACGCATCTGTTCAGTACAGTTGTAGCTTGTTAGGCCTTTGCATAATTTTAGACACATCTGACTTGTACAATGTGGTGGCTTTTTGTCTTTGTTTTAATGTTCATCTTCTTTCACAGATGAATATTTTTACAATACAACAGAGCTACTACTGTATAGGGCAAAAATAGTCTCCAGCTGTGCTTGCCTATATTTTTTTAAGGACTGCCATTTTTACTATTAGCCATATTTCACAGCTGTTTTGATATGTAGTAAATATTTTTCTGGCAATAGGAAGGAATTTAATGATTTTTTTCAAGAGGTTATAATGCAATAATTTATACAGCTGCATTTGTGTTAATAATTAATGATGCACAAGTTGAATGAATACATATTAAGGATATAAATCCATCAAAGTTAGATTCAATCCATCAAGTTTTGAAAGTCTACTAGTGCTAGTACCTTCCTGGTGGCTGGCCGTGTCCACAACAAACACTTCATCAGGTCTCTTTCCTATGGAGAATGCCTGAGAACCAGGAAATGTGTTCCAAGCAGGGGGAAAAGTTTGAAAGAGTGGCCGACAATATAATGGTGTGAGTAAGAAAGGTGGGCTTTAGTGTTAAACCAGAAGCATAGTTAGGAGACAGTAGCCCTGGACACAGTGTTGGGGAATATGATTGGTCATTGGTCACTCTTCCATGCATACTATATGACCAGTGTTGTATTTGCGGTCAGGATTAAAACACTGTAGTGCTCCATGCATAGCAGAAACTGTAGCAGCTTCTTGCAACAAATGTAACAAGTAGTTTGCTACAGCTTAACAAGCAAAAAGTATAGGTGAGTGCACTTAGCTGTGTATCCATCAGATACTGAAAATCTAGATAGTGATGTTTTGGAGCCAAATGTTCACCCAGAGTACTCTCTTTTTGTATGTGATTTGATCATTTCATTCTTTTATCAGTAGTTTTAAGTGTGATTATGTTTTCTGCTTGTGCAAGAAATATTAGACAGCCCCTTTGCATAATGATTTACAGATCACCGTAAATTCCTCTCTCTCTTGTCTGTCTCATAGAAGTTAATAAAAGGAGATCCTTGCTTGGCAATGCAGGGAATCCTCTGATCCACTTCTGATGGACATTTTGCATATATGCAAAATAAACAGTGTCAGAACCACTAGATCCAAGTATTTAAATTTTGTTTATGATATAAGTAAGTCATGTTGGTGATAGTTGTGTGTCTGAGGATCCCCATTCTCTGGAACAGGCTCCACATCCATGTAAATCAGAGTCCTTCCATAACCTTATTTAAGTGTAACCTTGACCAATGGATGGGAAATTGGAAATTCACCCCTGGTCTCTCCCCCCCCCCCATATGTATCTGATGGCGGTAGACAGTAATGCCTAAACTAACATATTTTCCCAACATAGCCACTAGAAACGTAACTAATATATATACCCCCTTCTAGTAAATGCCCATGATGCACAGGGACATAGTTGGATTGAATTACATGACTAGCCTTATGCAGGCCCTGGTGGTAATTAGCCTATTATGTAACTATAAACCAAGTGCGATAACAGGTACTGCAAGTCTTGATTCTTCAAAAGTTAAACTGAAAATCTGATAAGGAGCAGTAAATTCTGAAAGCTTGTTACACTTTTAATGCTTTTTGCAGAACAATAAGGCCTCCCCAGTCTCTCACCCAGTGTGAGATGCCGTGCCCCCCCCCCACACACTTGCATCTTATAGATTACCCTTAAGACTGCTGTACCTTATAGTAGGGGGGGATACCTCAAGGATGCAAGTTCAGATTTAATGTGCATTAATTTGACATTCTCATTTCAGTAAATGTTCTGAGGAATGCAGTCTGTGATCACTGGAACTTGCGCCCTAATCATATGAGTAGAAAGGTTAGAATTTGAATTGTTGAGCATTTAAGGGACATAAAAAACAGCTCGGTCACAAGGACTGTATTGAAGTATTATAATCTTGAATTTATTGTATTTTAGTATTCATTTATATTGCTGTTCATGTTTCTATTCATGACCATACTTCTATTTTGTCATTGGGCTGAATTATTGAGGTTTATTTTGATTTTTAACCATTTTAAAACTATTTTTCCATTGTATTATGAAAAATATCTCTGTAATGAAGTTTAACGTAACTGACATTTCAGTCAAAACTGGTATTTGCCCAGGCTGTACTCACTGATGTCAGAAGTTCCTCACTGCCACCTCAGAGTTAAAATAGGATCCCTCCAGTCAGAATCTGCACCATTATCAAAGGTGTGCCAGAAATATCCATTCTTGTCCCCCCCACCCCTCTCCATTTTCATTAATAAACTTCCGTGTGGCCTCTCTCATCTCCTACTCATCCTCTATCTAAACTCCAGTTAGACTTAAATGAGCTCCACCAATGGCGCATAAACCAAAAACGACTTCTCAACCCTTCCAAGACCAAAACTGTGATTTTTAGAATTTTGTAGAAAATTAACCAAGCACCTGATTCTTTTTAACTGTGTCTGACTTTCACAACCATGGTGTAGAAACAGCCTCCAGCATCCAATACCTATGCTTATGGCTTGTTCAGGTCTGTAAAGTTCCATTTCCAGGCAGAGTGAAAGCAAAAGTGAACAACCTTCTGTCCTTGGCCAAAAATAACTCCCCACTTCTATCTCAGCAAGACAGAAAAATTCTGTCTCTGGTAAAATATGTACTACCCATTTTCATATCTGCCACCAAGGAAAACACCACCACACTCCAGATGATCTTGAATAGTTATCTGCAGTTACCCCTCCACGAACATCACTCATCACCCAAGAAAAGCTAAATAGCTATGCATAAAACAAAGGCATAACCTGTTGTTAAGCTCCCAACTCTACAAACTACTCCCTTTCCAGAATTCGTTCCCCATGCAGCTAAACTTAATGGGGGGGGGGGGGGGGACTCCTCATATAATCTGACGCACACCAAATCTCATTACTCCTAGAACAAAACCGCAGCTTTGCATCTGCATTCTCTTTTCAGGCACCTGGTTTTTGGCAAGCTCTCCCCTTTGACTTAAAGGACATGAACACTTAATCCAAATTCAGAATGAAAGCCAAAATCACCTCTTCATGAAAGCCTTATGCTCCTGCTTCAGCACAGAACACACCAACGCACACACTGTCTTGATCTCCTTTCCACTTTTCTTCTGTTCTCCTCCCACAGACTTACTGAAAATGTATTTATTTATTTACAGTTGTTAACCGGGTAGTGTCAGACTGGGTTAAAAAACCTATTTTCATCGGAGACCCAGGGAGAAAAGCTCCACAACCAAAAGAACATTAACATTTATTAAGGTAAAAGCAGTAGACTTAGTTTAAGTAGTACATTGCTAATATGTAAATGAGCTTAACAAAAATATTATAGCAAAATATAATAGAGTGCAATATAAACATGCATGTTTCAGGCATACAGGAATACTGTTTTTTTTTTTTCGAATATATATGAGGTACATAAGTCATGTAGCTTTACAAGGTGAGTCACTTCTGAAAGACCAACATTGATCATGTAGTTTTACAAGTTTGGTCGTCTGAAGGAACTAAGATTAATAAAGATAAGACAGATAGTGGAATAGCTCTATGTGGGATGAGCACTAGTTGGGCTAACGTGTGAGATGAGTGGAAAAAATAGGAAGAATATTAGCTGGGAGCAATACAGTGGCATAGCCAATTATTTAAATAGTCTTTCAGGGTAGTTTTAAAGTGGACAGGTTGGGGGTTTTATTTTTTTGTTGAGGAAGGCTGTTCCAATCTTTGGCTATTTTATGGGAGTAGAGGGAGTCTCATTGAGAGTTGAAGACTGCGTTACTTTAACCATTAATTTGTTGGGTGACCTAAGGAGTCTACAGTTTGTGTTTGGCTAGTCTAGGTTTGATAGAGCTGGGCAGTCGGTAGGGTTGAATATTTTATTTATTTATTTTACATTTGTTGACTGGGATAGCCCAACTGGATATATGTCCATTTTCAGCGGAGGCCAGAGGAGAAAAGCTCCAAGATAATAACACATTGAACATTTAGTAAATACTGGTTTTAAGCAGATTAGTCATAAGCGATACTAGCATTTAGCACATATAATACTAGCTTATTATAAAACACTTTACAAAACATAACATTATTTTCGGAGTTATATATACATAACATTACATTTAGGTTTAAGACTCATTGAGCAGCAGTTATACAATTGACCCTTCCTGAAATGGTGTGGTAGAAAAAAGTTAGAAGTAGCTGAAGGTAGGGCACCTAAGTAATAGGCCACTAGTCGGGGTTACTGCAAGGACATAACCAATGGGTTTTGAAGTATTTTTTGAGTTTGTTTTTGAATCGAGTTAGTGAGGGTTCTAGGGTTAAGTCAGCTGGGAGTCTTTTTCATGTTTTTACGACAAAGTTGGCAGACAGAGTCCCTAGCTGAGTAGTTGGATTTGTATGTTTGAACTAAGAGTTTAGTGGATGATTGCAGTGGCCAGGTGCTGGTGTAGGGGCTGATAATATTTTTTAGTGCAGGTGTATTTTCTGGTTGGTAAAGTACTTTATGTGCCACTGTTAGCTGGTTGAACTGGTAAAGTACTTTATGTGCTACTGTTAGCTGGTTGAACTGCAGTAGGCTAGGCAGTTCAAACCATCCTAGGCAATTTAGGTTGTGACAGTGGTGTGTCTGGTAGGCTGTGTCAGTAGCAAATCTGGCAATGTGATTATAGCAGGATGATAGCTTATTAAGATCTGTTTTGTTTAAGTTGGAGAATAGAGGTGAGGTGTAGAGAAGAGTTGATAGTAGATGGGAATGGGCAATTGCAGTTCTAGCAAGTGGGGTAAGGAAAGGTTTGATTCTGTAGAGAGAGCCAAGTTTTTTATTAATGGTTTTAATAGTTTGATATGCGCATCAAACTAAAGGTTATCAACTATGACACCCAGTAGTTTAGTTTGGGCTTCTGGGGAGATGATAGTGCCATTGTTAGTAGTTCTGTTGAAGGCTGGCGGGGGGTGGGGGTCCTGCGTGTGGGGTAGAAGAGGAGCAGCTTAGTTTTGTTGGGTTTTAGGATTAGATGTTGTTTGGAGCGCCATTATTCCACTGTATTAAAGGTATTTTGAGTTAATGTGACTAAAGTAGTTGGTGAGGTGTCAGAACAAATCAAGGTGGAGTCATCCGCATATTGATTGCAGGTAGCATCTGGGATGACTGAATGAAGGTCATTGATAAAAGATGGAGAAAAGAAGGGGTCCTAGTATCGAGCCCTGGGGGACTCCTAATGTGATGGGTAGGCGAGGTGATAGCTTGTCCTGCCATAGGACTGCCAGTTGCCTGCCCTGCAGGTAGGATTGAAACCATTGGAGTCCATGGTTGTTTAAGGAGAAGGCTTTCAAGCTATTTATAAGCATTTTGTGGTCAACCATGTCAAAAGCCTTGGATAGATCTAGAAAGAGTGCTAAGGATAGGTTATTGTGGTTGTGGTTATTGATGTTAGAGAAAGAGAGGAGGGCAGAAGTACTGCGGTGTGGCTTAAAGCCATGCTGAAAGTTGGACAACAGCTTGTTCTGTGTGTGGTAGTGCATGAGCTGTATGTGTACACACTTCTCCATAATTTTAGCTAGAGGTAACAGAATAGCTATGGGTCTAAAGTTTGATGGTTCAGTGGAACTGCCTCCTTTATGGAGAGGTATGACATAGTAGATTTTCCATATAGTGGGTACAGTACCTTCAGATAATAGCTCTGTTGATCAAGATTGAGATGGGGTATGCTGTGGTGTCAGCATCGTTTTGCTGGGAGGAGGTTGTCAGCCAGGGAAGTGGGTCTTGGTTTCTTAAGTAGGGCATGAAAAAGTTGAGTAGGAACAGGTTGGAAAGTAAAGTATGTTTGGGTACTGGGTGTGGCTGCATTAGAATTAGAGCTATTGGGAGAGAGTTGGCTGGCTAGACACTGGATAGTCTCTGTGAAGAAGCTGTTGAAATTATTAGCAATGTCTACTGGGGATTTCTGCTGGGAAGCTGAGGGGGGTGGAGTAGTGGTTTGGCCTGGGTGGAGTAGTTTGTTTATTCCTGCTCAGAACTTTTGAGGTTTGTTTTGGTGGTTTTGCAGTAGATGGTAGTAGTAGTTCTTTTTGTATAAGGTTATGGATTTTTGGTGTCATTCCTTAGCTGTATGAATCTTAGTTGATCAAGTGGGGCTTTTGTTTTTCGATAGGTGGCCCATGCTTTGTTTCTGAGTGAAATTTTGGTTTTGGTATCTTTAGAAAGCCATGGTGCAATATTAACTTTGGTTCTAATAGAGCGGCTGGGAGCATGGGAGTTAAGAATAGCAAGGAATTTAGTGTTAAAGTATGCTACTGCTTCATCTAGGGGGAGCCTTTTTAGTATTGACCAGTTGCATGCCTTAAGTTCATTTTGAAAATTGGTGAGAATAAAATTCTTGTTTCTTAATGTTCTATAGATGGGTTTTTAGGAGCAGTCTACTTTGAGCTTGATTATATAGGTGAGAGAGTGGTCACTTAGGTCATCAGGCAAAGTGCCTGATTTATAGGATTGAAGATGGGTATTGACGAGTATCCAGTCTAGGGTACTTTTTGTTATTGGTGGGGGAGGTTATGATTTGATTAACTCCATATAGGTGTATGTGGTTTGTGGGGGTTTCACAAGAACAAGTGTTCCAGTCAATGTTGAAATCCCCAAGAACAATTGTTTCTTGGGGGTAGTTATTGGATAACCAATATAAGAAGTTTTCTAAGGCTTCTGTGTTCCTCCCTGGGGGAATGTAGACACAGACAATGTTTACATTTTTGTTTTTATTAATTTGTACTTTTGAGATGAGAATTTCAGCATTATTGAACTGGGGTGGTTGTTGGGTGTCTATGCTGACAGGGTAGACTTGTAAAGTATGGCTACCCCACCACCCTTTCTGGTGGTATGGTCTAACTGAAACCTATTGTACCTTGGTGGCAGAATCTCATGGTCCTTGGTGGCAGGCTTTAGCCACATTTTTGTTAGACATAGTATATCTGGGGAATGAACAGCTAAGAGGGCATGCAGAATGCTGAGTTTTGTTATTTATGCTCCTAATGTTTAGATGGCAGGCCAGCAGTGAGTTAGGAGGTCTATTTGTTGGAGCTATGGTGGTAGGGGATATAGTAGGGAGATTAGGGTCAACAGGTGGGGATGGACCAGGGTTTGAGTGGATGTCGCCATCCTTTGTGAGGTTGTAGTGTATCCAGAGTATGAGTTTTAAGATTTTGAATAAAGTTTTGTAATAGTGTCTAGTTTTAGGACTAATGTAACTAGGTCTAATAAGATGGTAGTGTTTAGGGGTTAAGGAGGTAAGCATGAGGGAGGTGAGTGTAAGGGTGCATTATTATCTGTTATAGATGGGATGGATGTTTGGAATTTAGGGTAGTGGAAACTTGGGTGGTCCTGACATTTGTAGACAGTTAGGAGATATGGTATGAGTAACAGGGGTAGCAGTAGAGTTAATAAGACTATTTTATGTGATAGCATACCTACTGAATGAGACCTGGAACTTGGGCAAAAGGAATAGTAATTAGATGACTGGTGTTATCAGGTTGAGGGTGGTGCTGTTGAGTGAGAAGTTGTTACTAATTGGTTTAAAAAAGTTAGGTGTGGTCACTTACCAATAAATGTAGCAGTATCAGGGGCGGGAGGGATTGGGGCAGGGTGGAGTGCGAAGTGAGCCCGAGCGAAACAAGGATGAACCAATGCCTGTACTAAGTTGTAGTAGTTTAACCTCTTTGAGAAAAGAGGGTGGTGGGGGAAGGAGAAGTCAGTAGGAGTGGTTAGAGGGAGACCTTGATTGACTCAAGACACCACACCAGAGGTAAGTTGAATGTAAAGGCCTACTAAAGTCTGCACTCAGCACTTTAATGTTACTTGCACTCAGCACTTTAATTTTACTTCTGGGCGAGTAATTTTATGGGCAAGTGGAAGTTTTAGTAATAATAGGTTGGGAAGTTTTAGCCAGCTGAGCTGTCTGAGAGCAGTGCAATGGTGTCTTCTGTAGGGTTGGTTGGAGACAAACTTAGCTATCCTGTTGTAGCAGGAGTCTAGTTTATTTAGGTTGTTTTTTGATAGGTTAGTAAAGACCTCAGAGCAGTATGAGAGGATGTATAGCAAGTGGGATCTTGCAATGGTGGTCAGATAGATGTGTTTATCAAATTTTAGTGAGTCATCTATGGTTACCGCTAGCAGCTTGGTCTGATTGGTAGGTTCAATTTTTGTACTGTTACATAGTATGGTGAGGGATTGGGTACTGGGTTTGGAAGATTTATTAAAGAAAATTAGGAGCTTGATCTTATTTGGATTTTGGATGAGTTGGTTGCTGGTGAGGTACTTTTCAATGTCTTGGAGCGATGATTGCATTTTGTGATGGAGTTCTTGTGGAGAGTGGGCTGAGCAGATAAGGGAGGAGTCATCTGCGTATTGGATGATGGTGGCATGTTGGGTGGCAGTATATAGGTTATTGGTAAATATGAAGAGGAGGGGCTCAAGTATGGAGCCATGCGATACCCCTGTGGTGACTGGTAATAGTAGGGAGAGGCTGTTTGCCCATTTAGTGGCCTGTTGACAATCAGATAGATAACTGTGAAACCATGTTAGGGGTATGGTATTGAGATTGTAAGTGGCACGTTTGTTGAGTAGCAGCTGATGGGACACTGTCAAAAGCTTTTGACTTATCTAAGAAAATGTCTGAGATTAGTTGTCCTTTATTTTTGAGGTGGCAAATGGTCGCTGTAACGATTGAGGGCTGAGTTAGTACTGTGTTTAGGCCTGAAGCCATGCTGGGTGCTCTAGAGAAGGTTGTTGGTAGTGAGGTGATTCATGAGTTGCTGATGGATGATTTCTCTAGAATTTTGGCAAGAGGAGATAGAATAGCAATGGGACAATAGATGTTCTTCGTGTTTCACTGTTGTAGTCATTACATTTGGGTAATCTGCTGGCAGCTTGCCCTCAGTCAGCCTGATTAACAAAGTCTTGGGTCCTGCATCAGATGCTGTCCCTTCTTCCTTGACGTCAGGTCATCAGGGGTATAAAATATGCAGCCGACGCCATTACATCAGTCTTTCTTGCCGTGCGGTGCCCGAAGCAGAAGCAGTTTGCAAGTGCCAGTCGGCCAACTCCTGAAATTTTCATTTTCGGGTTTCAGAACCAAAGTCTTCAACTAAAAAGCTAAGTACCCCGTTGGGGAAACTTTTTCTTGCTCCTTACCGATATCAGTAAAAGTTAATAATTGTATTACTTGTGGGAAGCAAATACCTCATAAGGATTTCCATTTGTACTGTATTCCTTGCCTAGGCCCTGACCACGACGTACCTTGCTGTCGGTTTTGTGCTTTAGTCAGCTCACTATCCGTCGTTGGTACATTTTTGCTTCTAAATATTTCGGTTCTCAGTTTAATTATCCAGAAATGACATCGTTTAGCCATCCGACTACCAGAATACCAAAAAAACGCAAAGAAAAAGACAGAGACAGGCTATTGAGGTCCAAAACTGCCGACGAAGCTTCTCCTAAGCTAGCCGCCAGTTCGCCGGTACTCAGTGAGGTGCTTTCGCAGCCCCTGATAACCACTACTTCTGATTCGCAGGCCTCTACTTAGACCCATTTGGAGTCCGGTATGCCGCGAGATGCTTCACCTATGGAACCCGCGGATGTCTCTACCTTGGATGGGTCCGGAGCCGCTGTGCAGGCACCGGCTTCTGAGGGTGTATTCAGGCCTGCAGGTTTGTATATTAAACCGACACCACCTTCAATATTAAGGCCAAAATCTCGATCTATGTCTAAAAAACCGATGCCCAGGCCACATGTTCATGCCACTATGCCTAAAAAACAAATGATCAAAATGGCTGAAGATTTAATTACACTAATCAGGGGTAGTCAACCCCCCCCCCCCCTTTTAAGAGGCCTAGGGCTGAACTTGACTATGAATCTTCTGAACAGGACTCTGTTTGTTCTGACTCTTCTAATGAACAGATTTTTCCATGCCTACTTATGAGGACTCTGATGCAGAGGATTCCATTCCTTCTTCTTCTTCTCCCCCTGAGGATTTTTCTTTTGGGGAAACTTTACATACCTTAAGGGAGCATTTCCACTAGGAAAGTCAGGATTTCTCTGAATCCAAAAAGAGGCTTGGGGATTTCCTCCTCCTTCCTCAGCATAGGCCTTTGGCTATACCTCCTGTACTAGACGTTGATGTGTTTTCAGAATCCAGTATAGCCCCTGATTCCCTGCCTCCATCCCCTTGTAAGCCAGACAGATACTACAGGGTTCCCGACTCCCACAAATTCTTTTTCAAAAATCCTGTTGTGGACCCAGAAACTATTTTTCAGGGGCCCAAGGGCATTAAGGCTTCTACTGCTAAAAATCCTACCCCTTCTGATAGAGACTCCAGGGCGCTGGATAGATGGGGTAAAAAGGTTTATACTTCTGCAACCTTGGCAATCAGGGCTTTAAACTGTCAATTCCATATGCTAAAATATCAACAGCATATCGTGGGACTGCTTAAGCAGAAAATGATGTTGATTTCTGACTGTGTGGAAAATAAGGATTTACAGGATGTATCGCAAAGCCGTGGTGGTACAGCGGTAACTTTGTTGCCTCACAGCAAGAGGTTCTCCTGTTCGATTCACAGCTGGAGTGCCTTCTGTGTGGAGTCTGCATGTCCTCCCTGTAGTCGAGTGGCCACCGAAAGACATGCGTGAATTGGCGTGCCTTTGCTGAAGGTTGGGCGTTGGGCTGGCAACTCAGCTCCATAAAAATCGACTGCCAATCATTAGCAGACCGGAGTTCCGCTGTGGCGACCCCTAACCGGGAAAAGCCAAAAAGAAGAAACATTGCATTCAGCTGAACAAGTTGGAAAACATACTTTGCAATGTGGTTTTGATTCTTTGGAGGCCTCTTCCAGGCCTGCTGTTACTGGGTCTGTGCTTAGAAAGCATGCTTGGCTTAAGGAGCAATCGCTGCCTGATCATGTTAAAGCAAAATTGTTGGCTGCTCCTTTGCAGCAGGACCGTCTGTTTGGCAATAAGGCTGAAGAAGTTCTAAAAAAGGATGGAAGATAAAGCTAAATCTATGCAAACTGTGAAAGATTTCTTACAAGTCCAACCTCCAAGATTTAGTAAGCACTGGCCTACTAAGAACTGGTCCTTTCCAGTTCCTACCAGAGCCACTCAAGCCAAACCCAGACATTCCAAAAGCACCAGGTTTCAGTCCCAAGGGACTTTCAGAACGAAGCGATGAGGTGCCTCCGATTCTAAATCTGGAAACACGACACCTCAATGACTGTCCTATAAAATTGCCAAGCACTTACCTCATAGCCGCCCCTTTGGGGGGAAAATTGGCTCTTCATGCAAAAAACTGGCAACTTATAACCCAGGACAAATGGGTTTTAAATATAGTGTCCCAGAGATATAGATTTCATTTCCACACATTACCAACTCCAAATGGATGGCCAGACCTGCCCCCAAATCAGTGGGCAGTCTCAGAAATAAGTACTTTCCCTCCTAGGCATGGGAGCAATTCATCTAGTACCAGAAGAGGAAAAGGGACAAGGTTTCTATTCCAGACTTTTCCTGGTACCCAGAAAAGACAAAACATGGCATCCAATTCTGGGCCTGTCTACTCTCAACACCTTTCTGGACATTCCAAAATTCAAGATGCTGACTCTTCACCAGTTACTTCCTGTGCTAGGCAAGGATGCCTGGTTGGCAACTCTACGCATCAAAGCAGACTACTTGTATTATCAGTTCTCTACATTGCCCTTTGGCTTAACTACTGTGCCCAGGGTATTTACAAAGTGCCTGGCTCCAGTAATTGCATTTTGCAGGCAAAGAAATATTCAATTATAGCCATACCTGGACGATTGTCTAATTCAGGCAGAAAACAAGGCCATTCTTCTAAAACATCTGGCGTTTGTAAAAAGGGCTCTAACTTGTCTAGGGTACACCATAAACGAAAAGAAATCACAACTTGGTACCCTTTCAAAAAATTACATTCCTGGGTACAAGCTTGAATACAACTGCCCAGATGGCTTTCCTTATGCCAGAAAAGCAAATTAATTTGGTGATTTACTTCAAACAGGTGGCCACAAAAACCCTGCAATCTGCAAGACGAAACTGGTACTTAGAAAGTTTATGGAGTCAGCATTGTCACAGTCTGGATACAATGATTCCTATTATACCTTGCCTGCAACTAGAGTTCCTATGGTGGGCAGAGGCCTGCCACCAAAACAAGGGACTGCCATTCACACCACCCCCTGCCATCCAAACCCTGACTACAGATGCATCACACTATGCATGGGGGGCTCATCTAGCAGGGAAGTGCATTCAGAGCAAATGGAGCCCAAATCACATGCACCTTCATATCAACCAAAAAGAAATGTTAGCTGTACAGAATGCACTGATGGCCTTCAAGGACTACCTTCATCCAGGACAACTAATGGTAAAAACGGACAACACCACAGTTGTGTGGTACATAAACAAGCGGGGGGGGGTACACATTCCTACCCCCTCTGCAGACTAGCCATGGCATTGTGGAACACGGCCTTGAGCTATCAAGTACAACTACAAGCTCAATTCCAGCCAGGAAAGCTGAATATTCTGGCAGACGAACTAAGCAGAAATCTCATGGACCCACACGAATGGAAACTGGAACTACGGATTTTCAACATGTTGACATGCAAATGGGAGAACCCAGACATAGATCTTTTTGCCTCACCCCAGAACTACCAGGTGGACAAATTTTGCACAAGAACTCCTCACAAAAAATGGAATGTGGATGCACTGTCCTTCAGCTGGGAAAACCTAACAGTCTATGCCTTTCCCCTTCTGCCTCTGCTCTCCAAAGTTCTACTAAAAGTCAAACAGGACAAACCAAAAATGATTTTAATTGCTCCAGACTGGCCTTGCCAGCACTGGTACCCACACCTACGCAGTCGGTCACTAATTTCTCCATGGCACCTGTCTCAGACACCTTCCTTTACTGTCTCAGCAGAACAACCAAATTCTGCACCCTCAGCTCCAAACTTTGAATCTTGCAGCTTGGCTAATCACTTAAATTCCCCCTTAGCATCCCTCGGCAAACCTGTAATGGATGTCATTTTGGAGGCAAGACGACCTAGTACCAGAAAATTTTATGCTGACAAATGGAAAAGATTCTGTGCCTGGAATCAGTCTCAAAGGATGAGCACAGCAGTGCCCAATTTACCTCAGATTTTGCAATACTTAACTGAGATGCTTCACAAGGGCCTGTCTTTTTTTTCCATAAAAATCCATGCCTCAGCCATTTCAGCTCATTACAACTCATTACTCTCATCCTCTGCTAAAGCAGTATCTCAGAGGGACGAAAAACTTGAGGCCACCCAGGAGAGCTCCAACCCCTGCCTGGGACCTTAACTTTGTATTGGAGAAACTCACTCCACCTCCTTCCGAGCCAGCTGCTACTACAGACGTAAAATTTCTTTCCTGGAAAACAGCCTTCCTTTTAGCAATCACTTCGGCTAGGATTTCTGAATTACAGGCCCTTATGGCAGTGGAGCCTTTCATCATCTTTCATGTGGACAGGGTGTCACTCAGGGCCAGCCAATCCTTCATGTCCAAGGTGGTATCCAGTGTGGCTCTTAATCAGTCCATTCATTTGCCAACTTTCTTTCCCAATCCACAGAACAAGGGGGAGCAGATTCTGCATTCATTGGATGTACACAGACAACTTAGATTTTACTTGGACTGGACTAAATCTCGAAGAAAATCTGAACAACTGTTGGTAGCATTTTCTGCAGGGGCAGAGGGAAAGGCTATTTCAAAGCAAACCATTTCCAAATGGATAAGCCATTGTATTCATTTCTGCAATAAGCACCATGGAAAACCTATCCCCAGGGGATCAGATCCCATTCCACCAGGGCTGCATCTACTTCTACAGTCTTTCTCAGAGGTGTTCCTACTAGGGATATTCTAGAAGCTGCTACCTGGAGTTCAGTTCATACTTTCACCAAGCACGATCATTTACCAATTTTCTCTAAATCCAGAGCTGGCTTTGCCACTGCTGTTTTGCAGGGCCTTATAGCTGGTCCTAATGCTGTATAAATCCATCCTCCCAACCATAGCTTTGGGAATCTACCCAAATTTAATGACTGCAACAGTGAAACACGAAGAACATAGTACAGTTGTGTATACTTACCATAAATGTAGATGTTTGAGTGTATTCACTGTTGCAGTCCTGGTTACCCTCCCTCCAGCCCCCTGTTTTTTTTCTCTTGCTATGCCTCTCCCTTCTTTTACTACACTTAAAAGCCTTTTTGGTGTATTTGCTTTTGTTTGGAGGTATATTGTGTTTTAAATTATTTATATATATTTTGCTCCCCATTTGGGGGGCACCTGACATCTGGGGCAAGAACAAGTGATGTAATGGCATCAGCTGCATGTTTTGTACCCCTGACGACCTGATGTCATGGAAGAAGGGACAGCATCCAACGCAGGATCCAAGACTTTGTTAATCAGGCCGTCTGAGGGCAAACTGCCAGCAGATTACCCAAATGTAATGACTGCAACAGTAAATACAGTCGAACATCTACATTTATGGTGAGTGTACACAACTGTACTTTAGTTATGTCTCTAGATGGGCTGCCCTTATGAAGTGATATGATGTGAGAGATTTTCCATAGTTTGGGAACGTACTGATGTTCTTCATGTTTCACTGTTGCAGTCATTACATTTGGGTAATCCTGCTTGCAGGTTGTCCTCAGTCGGCCTGAATTCCAAAGTCTTGGGTCCTGCGTTGGCTGCTGTCACCCCTTCCTTGATGTCGGGTCGTCAGGGGTATAAAAGAAGCATCAACGCCATTTTCTTCAGTCTTTCTTGCCGTGTGGTGCCCGAAGCAGAAGCAGTTCGCAAGTGCCGGTCGGCCGACTCCTGAGATTTTTGTGTTCGAATTTCAGATCTGAAGTCTTCAATAAAGCTAAGTGCCCCATTGGGGAAACTTTTTTCTTGCTCCAGACTGATGTCAGAAAAAGTTAATAATTGTATTTCTTGTGGAAAGCAAATACCTCATAAGGACTTTAATTCTTACTGTATTCCTTGCGTAGGCCCTGCTCACAACGTTTCTGGTTGTCAGTTTTGTGCTAGATTTAACCAACGCACTATTAAGCGTCAGTATGATTTTGCTTTAAACTCTTTTGGACGCCAGTTTAATTATCCAGAAATAGCCATCCGACTACCGGAGTTCACAAAAAACGCAAAGAAAATGAGAGCGATAAACAGCCAAGGTCCAAAACCGACAAAGCTTATCCTAAGCCAGTCACTGGTTCTCAGTGAGGCACTTTCGCAGCCCCTGATGCCCGCTACTTTAGAGTCGCAGGCCGCTACCGACTCCCACGTGGAGTCGGCCATGCCTCTGGAAACTCAAGTTATTGGAGCCTTGGATACTATTCCCTGAGATGGTTCCCTAGCCGCTGAGCAGGCACCAGCTTCTGAGGGTGTATTCAGACCTAAACATCTTTACATTAAACCGACTTAAGCTTCAAAGGCAAAGACTAAAACACCTTCTAAAGCAAAGAAACAAACTCAAGAGCCACTTGGACAAGCCTCTATACCCAAAAAACAGATGCACAAAATGGCTGAAACTTGATTACCTTGATCAGGGGTTCCCATCCCCCTCCTGATAAGAGGCCTAGGCAAGAGACTGACTATGAATCTACAGATCAGGTTTCTCTTTCTTCTGATTCCTCTTCTGATCAGGAATATTCTCTTCTCCCCTATGAGAATTCTGATGCTGAAGAATCTATACCTTCAGCTTCTCCTCCAGAGGACTATTCTTTTGGGGAAACCTTGCATACCATGAGGGAGCATTTCCACTGGGAGACCCAAGATTTTTCAGAATCTAAAAAGAGGCTCAGGAATTTCCTTTTACTACCTCAACACAGGCATCTAGCCATTCCACCTGTGTTAGACATTGTAGATGTGTTTTCGGAGTCTAGGCTTTCCCCTAACTCCTTACCTCCAGCTCCTGTTAAGCCTGACAGATATGACAGGGTTCCTGACTCTCATAAATTCCTTTTTAAAAACCCTTTTGCAGACCCAGAAACTATTTCACAGGGTCCCAAAGGAGTTAAGGCTTCTGCTGCAAAAAACCCTACCCCCCCCTGACAGAGATTCTAGGGCACTGGATAGATGGGGAAAGAAGGTTTACACATCTGCTACCTTGGCTATAAGGGCCTTAAACGGTCAGTTTCATATGCTCAAATATCAGCAACATGTCATGGCATTGCTTAAACAGAAAATGTTGTTAAACTCTGAATGTGCAGAAAACAAGGAAATGCAGGATTTATTGCATGCAGCTGAACAAGTTGGAAAGCATACTTTGCAATGTGGTTTTGATTCTTTGGAGGCCTCCTGCAGGGCCGCAGTTACGGGCTCTGTAATTAGGAGGCATGCTTGGTTAAAGGAACAAAATCTGCCTGATCATGTCAAAGTTAAATTATTAGATGCACCTTTACAGCATGATACTTTGGTGTTAAGGCAGAAGAGGTGCTAAAGAAAACGGAGGACGAAGCTAAATCTATGCAAACTCTCAAAGATTTCTTACAAGTACAGCCACCTAGGTTTAGTAGACACTGGCCTACAAAGAATTGGTCCTTTCCTGTGTCAAAACCCAAAACAGTAAAAACACCCACCGGAAGAGCAGCGTTCCGAAAATATACATGCAAAAATCTTTAAAATATATACAGACATTTGAAAAATAAACAGCAATATTTAGCCCAATTTAATAACTTTACCAGTAATTTCTAAAATTGGTCACTAGGTGGTGCTACACAAAGTAAAAACACTAACATGCTTCCCAAAACGTATATAACTTGGTGATATTATATACGTCTTGGGAAGCATGTTAGTGTTTTTACTGGTAAAGTTATTAAATTGGGCTAAATATTGCTGTTTATTTTTCAAATGTCTGTATATATTTTAAAGATTTTTGCATGTATATTTTTAATATGTCATACCTGAAAGTATCATAATACTTTCATTTAGTGATTTGTCATATAAATTGTATTTGTTATATCATGTTTTAGCTTATATTAGAGTACTTTGAATTTGATTGATTAGATTTGATGAGGTTTTAATTGATTAATTGCTTTGACTATATAAGACTGTACTGGTGGTTTGTTCTTCGTACAGTCTGATGAAGCCCTTTTTGGGGTGAAAGCGCTCACTGATTAAAGGACGTTCCTGTTACGTTTGACTTGGAGTATATTTTACATATGTCTCGTGTTTATGTGGTTCCTGACTACTTTGAACTGGCGGAATACTGTTGAGGCTATTTGCGAGCCGCAGCGTTCCACTTTGGTTTTCTGTTTTATTTGACTTTCCTGTGTCAGACAGACCTCAAAGGGGCAGATCCAGATGCCCTAGAGTCAGATCCCAGGCGTAAGGTTCATACAGGTCAAAGCAAATGGGGTGCTTCTACCTCCAAAGTTGGAGAAGACAAAACACAACCATACAGAAAACCATCCCAATGACTTTCCCCTGCCTGCACCAAGCACTTATCTCCTGGCAGCACCCTTAGGGGGAAAATTAACACTTTTTTCTCAAATTGGCACATTACACTGAGGAAGGCTGTGTGTGTATTGCCAGCCGAAACCGGTCTGTTTTTGTTATACAATAAATTATTCACCAGGATACAGCTTGCTGGCTCTATTTCTAAATATAGTGTCACAAGGCTACAAGTTCCATTTCCATACCCTGCCAAAGGCAAACGTCTGGCCAGATCTGCCAAAAAATCAATGAGCAGAGGCACAAAAACAAGTCTCATCCCTCATGGACATGGGGGCCATTCAACAAGTACCAGAGCAAGCGCAGGGACAAGGATTTTACTCGACTGTTCTTGGTACCCAGAAAGGACAAGCCCTGGAGACCAATACTGGGCCTATGTATTCTGAACACATTCCTGGATATACCAAAATTCAAAATGGTGACTTTGCAGCAGCTTCTCTCCATGCTGGGCAAGAATGCTTGGCTTGTGACTTTAGACCTAAAAGAGGCATACCTGCATGTCCCAATCAGACAGTCATGCAGAAGATACTTCAGATTCAAGGCTGGCTCATTGCATTACCAATTCTCTGCACTGCCCTTTGGCTTATCTACTGCCCCCAGAGTCTTTACAAAGTGCCTGGCACCAGTAATTGCATTCTGCAGACAAAAAGGAATACAAATATATCCTTACTTGGACGACTGTCTAATTCAAGCAGAGAACAAGGACATTCCTCCACAGCATCTGGCATTTGTGAAAAGACTTCTAACATGCCTTAGGTACAGTCAACGAAAAGAAATCAAAACTAATACCCTCTCAAGATAATATTCCTAGGTGCAAGCTTAAATACAACTGCCCAGATGGCTTATCTCACGCCAGACAAACAAAGGCAACTGACTACCTTTTTCAAAATGTTGGAAACAAAGGCCCAGTTATCTGCATGAAAAATTCTGCAGGCTTTGGGCTTCATGGCATCCTGCATCCTATTAATTCCATATGCAAGACTGCATATGAGGAAACTTAAATGGTACCTAAAAAGTGTTTGGACTCTCCACAGCCTGAAAACAATGGTTACTGTCATTCCCTGCCTGCAACAGGAGTTTTGATGGTGGGCCAAGGCTTGTCACCAGAACAAGGGACAGTCATTCGCATTACCCCCAGTCAGGCAGCCAATAACAACGGATGCATCAGATTATGCCTGGGGGGCCCACATGGCAGGAAGATGCAGTCAGGGCACATGCATCTACATATTAATCAAAAAGAGATGCTAGCTGTTCAAAATACCCTGACAGCCTTCAAGGACCTACATCATCCGGGACAACTACTGATAAAGACAGGCAACACCACGGTCATGTGGTATATAAACAAGCAGGGGGGCACACATTCTTACCCCCTTTGCAGACTATCTATGACTTTGTGGGACACGGCATTGACTTACCAAATACATCTGCAGACACAATTCCTGCCAGGAAAGGAAAATACTCTAGCAGACTAACTAAGCAGAAACCTCATGGATCCCCATGTGTGGCAGCTAGATCCAAAAGTCTTCAGCATGATAACAAGGAAATGGGGATGCCCAGACATAGATCTGTTTGCCTTCCCCTCACAACTACCAACTAAAAAGATTCTGCACAAGGACTTATCACAGACAAGCATGGAAAGAGGCCGCCCTATTTTTCAGCTGGAAAAAAACTATCAGTATATGCCTTTCCTCCACTGCCTCTCCTCCCCAAGGTACTCCTAAAGGTCAGACAGAAGAAGCCAAAGATGATACTGATTGCCGCATACTGGCCCCTCCAGTACTGATATCCAATCCTAAAGAACTTGTCTCAATGCCCAGCTTGGACCTTACCTCAAATACCCCATCTACTATCCCAGCAAAACAATCAGATCCTGCACAGCCAACTCAGGACTTTAAACCTGGCAGCATGGCTGATAATTTAATCATACAAAGCACACCTCTCAGTAAAGCTGTGATGGATGTCATTTTGGAAGCCAGAAGGCCTTCTTCTTTCGGCTGCTCCCATTAGGGGTCGCCACAGCAGATCATCTGTTTCCATTTCTTCCTGTCCTCTGCATCTTGCTGTGTCACACCAACCACCTGCAATGCCCTCTCTCACCACGTCCGTAAACCTTATCTTAGGCCTTCCTCTTTTCCTGTTACCTGGCAGCTTCATCCTTGGCATCTTTTTCCCAATATACTATGCATCCCTCCTCAGCACATGTCCAAACCAACCTAATCTTGCCTCTCTGGCTTTGTCTCCAAACCTTCCAACCTGGGCTGACCCTCTAATATACTTATTCCTAATGCTATCCATCCTCGTCACACCCAGTGCAAATCTTAACATCTTCAACTCTGCCACATCAAGCTCTGACTCCTGCCTTTTTGTCAATGCCACTGTCTCCAACCCGTATAACATAGCTGGTCTCCCTACCCTCTTGTAGACCTTCCCTTTCACTCTTACTGGTACTCTGTCACTCATCTGTCACAAATCACTCCTGGCACTCTTCTCCACCCACTCCATCCTGCCTGTACACTCTCCTTCACCTCTCTTCCACACTCACCATTACTCTGAACTGTTGTTCCCAAGTACTTAAACTCATTCACCTTCGCCACCTCTACTCCTTGCATCCTCACCATTCCTCTATCCTCCCTCTCATTCACACACATATATTCTGTCTTAGTCCTGCTGACCTTCATTCCTCTTCTCTCTAGAGCATATCTCCACCTCTCCAGGGCCTCATCCACCTGTTCCCTACTCTCACTACAGATCACAATGTCATCTGCAAACATCATAGTCCACGGGGACTCCTGTCTGATCTCATCTGTCAACCTGTCCATCACCTTTGCAAATAAGAAAGGGCTCAGAGCTGATCCTTGATGTAATCCCACCTCCACCTTAAATGCATCCATCACTCCCACCGCAGAACTCACCACTGTCACACTACCCTTGTACATATCCTGTACCACTCTTACATACTTCTCTGACACTCCCGACTTCCTCATACAATACCACAACTCGGAAGCCAGAAGGCCTAGTACTAGAAAATCTTATGCTGGAAAACGGAAGAGATTGTGTGCTTGGAACCAGGCACAAGGAACTGATACAGCTCTATCAAATATTCCTCAGATTTTGCAATACTCAACCGAGATGCTGGACAAAGGCCTATCTTTTTCATTCATTAAAATTCATGCCTTTGCCATTTCGGCTCATTACAATACAGAGCCACCAATCTTTTCTCATCCTTTATTAAAGCAGTACCTTAGAGGAGCCAGAAATTTAAGGCCTCCATGGAGATCACCAATACCTGCATGGGACCCTCAACTATGTCTTGGAAAAACTCACCCTGCCTCCTTTTGAGCCAGCTGCTACTGCTGATATAAAGTTTTTTTCTTAGAAAACAGCTCTGCTCCTAGCAATAACTTCTGCAAGATGAGTTTCAGAGCTACATGCACTCATGGCTTTGGAACCTTTTATCATGTTTTATCCAGACAGGGTTTCTCTGAGGACAAACCCAACATTTATGCCTAAGGTGGTGTCCAGTGTGGCTCTTAACCAAACTATTCATCTGCCAACTTTTTATCCAAATCCACAGAACAAGGGGGAGAGAATTCTGCATTCTTTGGACGTACACAGACAGCTTAGATTCTACTTGGACAGAACCAATGTTTTCAGGAAGACAGAGCAATTACTAGTGGCATATGCTGCAGGATCACAAGGAAAGGCTATCTCAAAGCAGACTATTTCAAAGTGGATAGGCCACTGCATTTGTTTCTGCTATTTTCACCATGGCAAGCCAGTGCCTAAGGGCATTAGGCCACATTCGAC